>NC_041722.1:47500-50000 GCF_900700375.1 Denticeps clupeoides | reverse complement strand
GAATGGTGGAGCAGTGTAAAAGCTGAAAAAATGACAAAGTGGAAAAAAAAAACTAAGTCGGGAGTCGAAAAGCTGAAAAAATGACAAAGTGGAAAAAAAAAACTAAGTCGGGAGTCGAAAAGCTGAAAAAATGACAAAGTGGAAAAAAAAAACTAAGTCGGGAGTCGAAAAGCTGAAAAAATGACAAAGTGGAAAAAAAAAACTAAGTCGGGAGTCGAAAAGCTGAAAAAATGACAAAGTGGAAAAAAAAAACTAAGTCGGGAGTCGAAAAGCTGAAAAAATGACAAAGTGGAAAAAAAAAACTAAGTCGGGAGTCGAAAAAGCTGAAAAAATGACAAAGTGGAAAAAAAAAACTAAGTCGGGAGTCGAAAAGCTGAAAAAATGACAAAGTGGAAAAAAAAAACTAAGTCGGGAGTCGAAAAGCTGAAAAAATGACAAAGTGGAAAAAAAAAACTAAGTCGGGAGTCGAAAAGCTGAAAAAATGACAAAGTGGAAAAAAAAAACTAAGTCGGGAGTCGAAAAGCTGAAAAAATGACAAAGTGGAAAAAAAAAACTAAGTCGGGAGTCGAAAAGCTGAAAAAATGACAAAGTGGAAAAAAAAAACTAAGTCGGGAGTCGAAAAGCTGAAAAAATGACAAAGTGGAAAAAAAAAACTAAGTCGAGAGTCGAGAAAGCTGAAAAAATGACAAAGTGGAAAAAAAAAACTAAGTCGAGAGTCGAAAAAGTGGAAAAAACTGACAAAGTCCAGAAATTTACCCAGCGTGCCGAGGGGGACCTCCAAGGCTGAGGTCAGCCGGTCTCCTGACCGACCAGAGTGCACCTAAATCGGGGAAGAAGCGAGAGCCCGGCCTCTCTGGTTCTCAGCAGTGTATAGGTAGAGCTGAGGGGTATGAAAAAGCTGAAAAAATCGACAAAGTCCAAAAAAAGTGGAAAAAATGACAAAGTGGAAAAAAAAAACTAAGTCGAAAGTGGAAAAAGCTGAAAAAATGACAAAGTGGAAAAAAAAAACTAAGTCGAGAGTCGAGAAAGCTGAAAAAATGACAAAGTGGAAAAAAAAAACTAAGTCGAGAGTCGAGAAAGCTGAAAAAATGACAAAGTGGAAAAAAAAAACTAAGTCGAGAGTCGAGAAAGCTGAAAAAATGACAAAGTCCAAAAAAAAAACTAAGTCGAGAGTGGAGAAAGCTGAAAAAATGACAGAGTCCAAAATTTTTTCTAAGTCGAGACTCGAATCGCTCAAAAAAATGACAAAGTCCAAAAAACCCTGGTACACTTTCAGCAAATTTTGGCAGCAGTGGCCACGGGCGACTTCCAAGGCTGAGGTCGGCCGGTTTCTTGACCGACCAGGGTGCACCGAAATCGGACACTTTTCGGGAGCTCGGCCTCTCTGGTTCTCAAAAGTGTCTAGGTAGTCGTGAGGGGTATGGGTCCGTTTTTGAGAAACACGTTTTTCAGTGATCCCGGGCCCAAGCAGGGACTCTTTATGGATGTATTTTGACCGCCAAGGGTGCCCCGAAGGTCGGACACTGAGAGTGGGTGCGAGCCCAGCGCCCCCCGGAGGTACAAATGTCAGAGAACCTCCAGAGCTGCTTTTGGGTGAGTTTTCGGCCGAAACGTGTGGCTCAAAAATCGGACACGCTCACGCAGGGGGGGCCCCCGGTCCCCGGGGCTGCGGGCGCCCGCCCGGCCAGCGCCCCCCGGAGGTGATACTATGAGAGAAGCTCCAGAGCTGCTTTTGAGTGAGATTTCGACCGGAGCGGGTGCCCTAAAAATCGGACACGCTCAGGCAGGGTCCCCGGGCTGTGGGCGCGCGCCCCAGCCAGCGCCCCCCGGAGGTCAAATTTTCAAACCAGCACCCAGAGCTGCTTTTGCGTGGGTTTTCGACCGAAACGGGTGCCCTAAAAATCGGACGTGCTCACGCAGGGGTCCCGGGGGCTGTGGGCGCGCGCCCCAGCCAGCGCCCCCCGGAGGTCGAATTTTCAAACCACCTCCAGAGCTGCTTTTGCGTGAGTTTTTGACCGAAACGGGTGCCCTAAAAATCGGACGTGCCCACGCAGGGGTCCCGGGGCTGTGGGCGCGCGCCCCAGCCAGCGCCCCCCGGAGGTCGAATTTTCAAACCACCTCCAGAGCTGCTTTTGCGTGAGTTTTTGACCGAAACGGGTGCCCTAAAAATCGGACGTGCTCACGCAGGGGTCCCGGGGGCTGTGGGCGCGCGCCCCAGCCAGCGCCCCCCGGAGGTCGAATTTTCAAACCACCTCCAGAGCTGCTTTTGCGTGAGTTTTTGACCGAAACGGGTGCTCTAAAAATCGGACGTGCTCACGCAGGGGTCCCGGAGCTTGGGGCGCGCGCCCCAGCCAGCGCCCCCCGGAGGACCTATTTTCAAACCACCTCCAGAGCGGCTTTTGGGTGCGTTTTTTGACCGAAACGGGTGCTCGAAACACGGACCTGGTCGAGCGGGCGGCACGGGGGCGTCCCCGGTCCCCGACAGGGCTGGTCTCTCTCT
>NC_041722.1:37500-40000 GCF_900700375.1 Denticeps clupeoides | reverse complement strand
AAAAGCGGGGCTCCTCAGACCTCTCCGGCTAGAGGCCATGAGTGCACATTGTGCGGACAATCTTTCGGAACCATCAGCGGTCTCTCTCAGCACAAACGACACGTACACCCCACAGAAAGGAATGAGGAAAGGATTGTGGCAGCGTCACAGCCAAGCAAGAAGAAGGGCCGAAAACTTCAGCTATGGTCACAACAGGAAATCGAAAGACTTCGCCAGTTGGAGGTTACCTATAAGGGCGCAAGAACGATCAACAAGCTCATTGCCACGGAACTCGGTAACAAGAGCCACATCCAAGTGGTGGAAAAAAGGAGGCAATTGCGTGAATCAGCTACTCCCGAAAGCACGCAAGTTGTGGGTGCGGACCCTCTTGCCTTCCTGATGACCGCTCCGACGATGATCTCAGTACCATCTGAGATAGCGGATTCCCTGAGAAGGGAAACCGCTAGGCTGTACGGACCAGCCCAAGAGGATGGAGAGGATGAGGTTACAACCGCCCTTAGGCGTTGGGCTGTTGGCAATGAGCCGATCGAAAAAAACCGTTGAGAAGGTAACTGCGGAGTTACTTTCAGAGGCGGTCTCTAGCTGTGATAAGAAGACACACTATTTAAGGGAGAAGCGTGACAAGGTTCGGACCTACACCTCCTACGAGTGGATGAAGAGGAGAGCAAGAAGCAGGGCACTATTTGGTAGATACCAGTGCCAGTATTTTAAGAATAGGGCGCGGCTGGCGGCTCTTATCCTCGATGGCAATATTACATCAAAATGCCAAATCCCCGCTTCCGAAGTACACGATGTGTACAAAAAGAAGTGGGAGTCATCCACTCAATATGGGGGATTGGGGTCTTTTACGCTTGGGGGCTGTGCTGATAATAGTGTGTTTGAGGGACTTATCACGGCAGAGGAAGTCGGGGAGAACCTGGCGGCCATGAACCGCACATCGGCCACAGGCCCCGACAAAATGAACTGGAAGGACGTCAAGGATCTGTGCGATGGTTCGACTGTAGTGGATCTCTACAACGCATGGTGGGCCACCGGTAAGATCCCGGTGGCGGTCAAGCAATGTCGATCAATACTGCTGCCCAAGACAGCTGACCAAGAACAGCTGATGGAAATTGGAAACTGGAGACCAATAACCATTGGGTCAATGCTCTTGAGACTCTTCTCCCGGATTCTGACCAAGCGATTGGCCAGGGCGTGCCCATTGAATCCGAGGCAGCGAGGGTTTGTCCAGTCTCCTGGCTGCTCCGAGAACCTAATGGTTCTCAAATCCATCATGGAGCAAGCCAAAAGGGAACGGAAACATCTAGCGGTGGTATTTATTGACGTTGCGAAGGCCTTCGATTCGGTATCGCACAACCACATTGTGGATGTGCTGAGGCGACGGGGGCTAGACAGCCATGTAATAGGAGTTATCCAGAACTCCTACGAGGATTGCCACACCTCAATTGAGGTGGGAGGTACCAAAACCCCAGAAATTGCCATCCGAACTGGGGTTAAGCAAGGCGACCCGATGAGTCCATTGCTATTTAACCTTGCAATAGATCCCTTGTTGGCGACACTTGAAACCCATGGCGTTGGGTTTCAGACAGAAGGCGGGAAGATCGCAGCCCTCGCATTTGCGGATGACCTCGTTTTGTTAAGTGACGGCTGGAAAGGCATGTCTCACAACCTGTCGATTCTGGAAAAATTCTGCAATTTGACTGGCTTGACGGTGCAAGCCAAGAAGTGTCACGGCTTCATGATTACACCCACACATGATTCCTACACGGTTAACAACTGTCAACCATGGTCGATCGAGAGGGCCGAATTACACATGGTTGGTCCGGAGGAATCTGAGAAATACCTGGGAGTAAGGATAGGGCCCTGGACAGGTATTTCGAAGCCTGACACAGAAAGTCAGTTGCAGACATGGATCCAGAAAATCGACGAGGCACCACTAAAGCCCTCCCAGAAAGTGGTGATCCTAAACGACTACGCTTTGCCGAGACTTATATACAGAGCGGATCATGCCGAAGAAACATCAGTGAGGCTTGCCAGGCTCGACGGGCTGGTAAAGCGGGCGGTTAAGGCTTGGTTGCGTCTTCCCCACTCGACGTGTGACGGACTGCTATACTCATGGAGAAAGGACGGAGGCATGGGACTCCTAAAGTTAGCAGATTACGTCCCATCTATACAGGTTAGACGAATTCAAAGAGTTGCGCACTCCGAGGACCCTACCATCAGGCAACTCATGAATTCGTCGAGGGCACAAACTAGGTTTGACAAGGCTTGGAAAAGAGCAGGGGGCACACCGGATACTGCACCTGCCCTGACTGACCCTATTACACAATCAGTCAACCTAGAAACTGTGAGTGACGGCTCAATTCTACCTCAAAAGGTGAACTATCCAGTCCCCCGGGACTGGAGAAAGGACGAGTTCGAGTACTGGTGTCGGCTACCAGTACAAGGCATGGGGACGGTTTGCTTCAGGGGCGACACCATCAGCAACCACTGGTTGCGA
>NC_041722.1:0-32500 GCF_900700375.1 Denticeps clupeoides | reverse complement strand
CCTCGAACAGGAAGAAGACCTTAGAACCCATTCTCCTCTGGTCAGTGCTGAATTACAATGAAATACAATGAAATATTGCAGGCCCGCTTCCTTAAGTGCTAGGCCACCACCGCCCCATGTCACGTGATCACTCCAAACTGGAAAACTCCCCAGGTAGGATGTTTCATCCACAGTGGAGTGGATGGTGAAGGATAAAGAGAAGAGAAGAGTGAATTAGTGTTGTCCCTCTTTAGGAACAACACAGCATCTCAATTATTAGATTCATGACTAAACTTAATGATGCAGAAAACACACACACACACACACACACACACACTCAGCACAAGATACAAGACTGTTAAATCTGTGTTATATTTCAGATATCCATAAAGGAACCACATTTTGTAATAGTACAAATACAGCACAGTAAAGAAAAATAAATGTAACATACAGTAACATTTACACATTTAAGGCCATCAAGTTAGCCAAAAAGAAATTGCTACTGGATGTTACTAGGGGTGTTGAAATGAATAGAATAATTGATGCATCGATATTCGTGCACGACGCACTGCAGAACATAATCGATCATATCATAATGGCGTTGCTTGGTGATTTTCTGGCGGTGTTATTTTCTTTTTACAACTTCGGGAATGGAGGAAAAGGTCATCTTTCTCTTGAGTGTCCAGAGATCTACAGCACGACAGTTTAGAAAACCACGCTTACTTTTTTCCACACAGTGTATGGCTCTCAATCTGCATACAGTCTAAATAGTCCCTTCAGGGTCATGTGACATGGGATGTTTAGTTTAACACAGTTGAATTTTGGAATTCTGTAAAGAATACTGTTTTGAACTAAGATGTCAGAACAACGTCATGGTTGGATTTTTTTTACACTCAGTATCGCTGTTATGTATATTTGAATAAAAATTTTGACTTGCATTTCCTTATTTTATTATTAATTCCGATAAAATTGGTAATGTTATAAAAATGACATTATTATTAAAAATGACATTAAAATAAATGATTGTTCTATAAATCAGGTCTATAGTTACATCAAATTATTACAAATGTTATTTAATTTAAGTTTTTCAAAGTGATTACATGTCTCATTTCTATGGTGTGACTGAGTCGATAAAACACTGACAAACTGACATTTACTGTTGATTTGTATTACAGTAGAACAATAACGTCAGTTCAACTCTTTCCCTTCTGTCACTGCAGTGAAATGAGACATTTTGAAAAGTTACTAGTGTTTCCAGGCAGAACAATGCAAACCGCGATGCAGATGTTCTCGCACCGCGGTATTTCGTTGAACGTATTTTCCCGCAACCAATAGAATCCAAGCAGGTGAGTTTGCCACTTTGAAACATGCACACGAAGTGGGAATGGATAAAAAGTTGATCTTTCTCTGAATGTACAGAGATCTACAACAATCTTACCGGGAGTTTAGAAAAGCTCCACACTCGCTGCCTGCCGTGTTGGGTCTGAAAGCGGCTTTAGATTTTCTCCAATGAGCGGAAAACCGATCATTATGTTAATGATCATTAACACCATTAAAACAGCAATGACTGACAGCTCTCATTCATGCTACATGCATAAAACAGAGCAAAAGGAATCACCATACATTTCTACTGGGGTTTTCAGTAAAACCCTAACCCTAACTTGAATAGACAAACATGTTTCAGATGAACTATTTCTACTAGTTCGAATGGATATCTTTATGTAATTACGGACTGGAATGTGTTAAAGGTTCTCGCCATACCCTGCTGCTCTATCTACCTCTGGTCTCTGTCCGTGGAAATAAATCTTGTTCGCAGGAGTGTCAGTGGACATTCTCAAAGATCCAAAATATCTGGTAGAACTGCATAATCGACACTTTGTCACATGATCAGTCCCACAAACAACGAAATGCATTTACTTTATGTGCAGAGGGTTCACACATTTTGGCAGGTGATATTTGCATCTGCCAGACATGATAAGATAAGATAAGATAAGATAAGATAAACCTTTATTAGTCCCACAAGTGGGAAATTGCACTTGTCACGGCAGAAAGTGGACAGAAGCAGAAGGTAAAAGCATCACAAAAAATAATATAAAATAACATAAATGCTGGCTACATGTCAGCAAAGCCAGTATTTCTGCAATTGTTTGCAATTTTAAATACATTTTAACATTTGTATGTAAATTCATGCTTCTGAAACATTAGTTTTATTCTACAAAAGATGCATTTTTTGGAAAGGACAGCTTCAGATATCCCAAACTAATGAGCAGTGGGGCAGGGTTTGCAGCATATATTCAAATCTGGTGCGTGTCTTCCTGTCTGGGGTCAAAGGCTAATTAAAGACACATGAACCTCAGCTCCTGCATTGTTAACCAATCTGTTCCCAGAGCAGCTATGCCATTGAAAAATGGGATATGTCTCCTCCCACCTGGCTGAATCTCCATCAGCGATATAATCTGCACCATCAACTCTCCAAATGACCTGTCTATCTTTCTGCCCTCAGTTTAATCTGTCGAAACATTATGGATATACTATAATGAACCCAAACACAGAATCAATGCACAAAGGATTCTGTCAGTCTGTCTGAATGAATGAGAGAAAATGATCAGGAGAAAAGAAGCACTAAAGCATAAGTAATGTGCATTAGCTCCTCCAGACGTCAGATGAGCTGGCAGCAGTGGAGAAAGGCCATAAACATCACCATTCAAGAAAGTCACTTCACTCATTACATTAATGAAGGGAAAATTATCTGAAAGAATGAAGCCACTTTAATGTCTGATACTGGTACTGGTAACCTACAGGTCCCCAGTCAACACCCCCTGGCTTTTGGTCTTTTAGTGCATGACATCACTATGTGAAGTTCGATTAAGACAAGGGAACATAAACCACAGATGTTTGTCCGGTTAATGTGCCTGCAGCCTCAGGCAAGTGTTAATGGCAATGTTGAACAGCACATTACAACTGCACTGAAGCCCCTCTAGGCAATTACAGGGCCTATTTATTTAATCACTGAGCAGAAAGCAAGGCACTTAACACCGCGTGGAGATTTCAGCCAGTAGCACCGAGTGGCTCCCAACAGGACCTTGTCTGAACCCGTGACCCTTGACAACTCGGATGTCGAGACTCTGACATCCCACAGTGAACAATTAGAGAGAAAGGAACAAGAAATGATTATAATAACAATAACAATAATAACCATCATAATTAACTCCTGAAAGTGAAAAGTGAAAGTGAGTCATTGTGATACACTGCAGCACAGCACACAGTGCACACAGAAAAATATGCCCTCTGTATTTAACCATCACGCTTAGTGAGCAGTGAGCAGCCATGACAGGCGCCCGGGGAGCAGTGTGTGGGGGAGGAACAATCGAGCAATGAACAGAGCAGTGAAATTTATAGTATATTATCTGCATTAAAAAGCTGTCAGTCTGACTGGTTCCAAAAAAGGAACATGGGTTTTTGTAACTAATTAGCAGTCTTTCTGGTCATTTTCCGGTTATTCTGGTCGCTGTGGCCATTCCAGGTCAATCCATCCTGGAATAGTGCCATGCAACTGAGCAGGTGAGACCAGGCATCACAAACTGGCCTAACTAACTGTTTGCTAACAGCATAGAGCCATCAGGAAGAGAACAGAACATGCATTATACTGACATACAAATTAAAACCAGACCTGATTTTTGTACAGGCGTCTGGTCAGCTGAATATTTGTTTTTTATAGAAATAGAAATAAAAAAAACTAGATTCATTCGGGACATGATTAACAATCAATTCCTTCATTTGTCCTGCCTTACTGAAACTAGGTAAAAACATTATCACAGTCCAGGTTCAAATGGTGAAAGAAACAGCAACATTAGTCATAAAACAGCATAAGGAAAATTACATAATTTGAAGTCATGGTAATGCAAATTTCTCGTGTTATTAAAATGACAACAGGAAAGCAGCATATTTCTCCTATTACTACAGCAATCATCTACAGACCACCTCGAGTAAACCCTACACACATACACAGTTCCTGAAAGAGTTTGCAGACCTCATAACAGACAAAGCAATCATAGTTGGGGATTGGAACAGTGTTTAAGTCAATTCTGGAGTAATAGGAGTAAGACTTGCGGTTAGTGTTTGACCCAGTCCCTACCAAATCACAATCTAGTATTGATGCTTAGCTTCAATATTGCAGTACCTCTGAATGATTACTTGTGCAATTAAACTCAAATTATTACATTTACACCCCACATGAAAATATAATATAGTAAGAAAAATAGCACTGAAACTGACTCAAGCTTGCTGCCCAAAGGATGGAGCAAAAATGGAAAAACTAAATGGAAACCTCAATGATTGCATGGAAAGCAACAGAGTTACCCAAAGCAGACTCCTGAATGAGCTTTAGTCCAACATTACATAGCTGAGGCTCTCACCTTTCTGGCCACGCTGGTAAATCACACAAAGCATCAATGGTGCATTGAGAGACAGAAGTCCAGGGAACCAGTCTTCAGTTTATTCCCACCCCATGGTAGTAACACACTCCAGAAGACCCAGGTTCAAATCCCACCTACTACCATTGTGTACGTGAGCAAGACAACCCTGGTGAATTATACGTATTTCTTTAACTACCTAACAACTCCTAACTTCTCCTCCTCCGGACAACGGTGTGCATGAGGCTGGGGGAGACAGAAAAACAAAGTTTCTAAAAAAGTGAAAGGCCAAAAGCTGCTGCCATCTCATATAACTGCAGAATATTGCCATAACTCATAGTGGGCAGCTCATCTGTGTCTCAGCCGGGGCCGCCGGCTCACAGCGTGGGATCGCGGCAGAGGTGATGGAGTGCTGTGTCGCCTCCCGCAAACAATTTACGGCGCCGCCCTGGTGACGGGCTGCCGGCAGTAAACGTGCGAGGGGCGTATTTCACAGCGAGCTGCATTTTATGAAGAACACTTGGACGCCCTGGCAGAGCGGCGGCGTGACGGATGGAGAAAGACGCATGACAAGCTTCATCATTGTTTGTAAATCTTAACTGTTCCTGCTCACTAACCCCACAGGCAATTTCCCAGCGACAGCGCCCACCGCAGGAAGGACAGCAGTGCGATCCTGAAGGTTATTTGGCCAACTGATTACCTGGGCAGGGAAATAAATACTGCGCAGCGGAGAAAGGAGGACACACACACACACACACACACAAACACACACAGAAAAAACACAGTACAGTAGAGTGGAGCTTCTCACACTCAGTCAACTGATGTCCAAGCCTGATAATAAATACTACTGTAGATCAAACACACACACACACAGCGGACAGACTAAATAACAAGAAAACTATTAACGAATGTCAACCATCTGACCATCAGTCTGAATCCAACCTCCGTGTCCCACCCTGACCCAGAACTGCTGCTGCTGTGATGGGTTCAGGGGGATTTAGGTTGAGTTTAGGGAAGTAAACTCTGGAGACGAGCAGCAGATAAAATGACAGCAATAAGGTCCAGTATGTTTACAATGGGATTCACACTCTACTACAAACTCATACCTGTAACGCATTTTACAATAAAGATTAGAAATAGGATTAGATTAGAGATTAAAACCTCCAAACAGACAGCTTCTTTTCATATCCTCGTTTCTCCATGCATCTCCTCTTGAAGAACCCTGCAAGGTTCAAGGTGAGGTTACTCATGTGGGCTGTAGACACTCATTGAGCTCGGTCTTGGGGGTGAGGGGCAGGATGGAAACACTGAGGGATGGAGTGTGTGAAAGTGAGCAGTGCTGCTGGTATTCTGATAATGCAGCCATGCAAAGTCAGAGCCAACTCGCTCACCTCAGCCACTGCAGTGAAATCAAGTCACTGATTTCATATTCTGAATCCTAAAGACAAACATGTGAGTAGCGATGATGGTGTGTGATCAGAGTTCCTGTCCTTGTACAGAACGAGGGGATGCAGGAGGCTGTTCTTCTCCTGGGACCACCCCGCTGCTGGAGTTTTTGTGCTGTAATGGAGCGTGACACCCCCAGGGTGATAGGGACCCTCATGTTTGAGCTTTAGGAAATGGGCATGGGAAAATTCATTAGGCAGCTGGAGTGAGCTGGAGATGGGTGGTACGGGTGGGGGTGTTTTCAATAATCTCCAAACCTCCCAAATAAACATTTAACATGTTACGGTAGACTGAAATGTATGATCATGAGCAGGATCATGATCGGTGTCTGTCAAAAGAACCCGAACCCTAGGTGCACAACAGCCACCATCTTCCTGTCTCTTTAAATCTGGAGGCAAGGAGTGAATCAATTAACTTCAATGAACCACAGGCTTCTGAATTTATTAATTTTTATTCATTTTATGGTGCCCTTGACTTGTGCCATGGGCCTCCCTAGGTTGTATTTAAGTGCACTGTAGATAAACTTTGGATTAAAGTTTATGATGCTGAGAAAGTGAGCTGGTGGTGTGTGAGCGTCTGTATGTGTGTGGAGGGAAATGACTGAACTAGTGAATGATTAATTAAACTTTGAGCCAAACACTAATAAATGCAGTTTATTCAGTATATACTATGTGTGGCTGAATATGAAAATGTGGTTCCACAGATGGAAGCCCTGTTTGAATGTGCTGTGAAATAAATGAAATCACCATGTGCATCATGAAGCATCATTATGTGCATCATGAAGCATCATGAGACCC
Source organism: Denticeps clupeoides (assembly GCF_900700375.1). Lineage (NCBI taxonomy): Eukaryota > Metazoa > Chordata > Actinopteri > Clupeiformes > Denticipitidae > Denticeps > Denticeps clupeoides. Next base: position 25,866 of record NC_041722.1, on the reverse strand, counting down.
GAGCGGCCTTCCACAGTTCCACGGCATCTCAGACTGTAACTGGGATAGTAAGATATTTAACTACCCCAGCCCACAACAGAAATACGTCACACAGATTTATCAGAGCAATGTGTACTGACCAGATGCTCTGGGCTCTGCGTAGCTTCCAGTCTCATCCATGGTGGAGATGGGCGGGACGCTGCCTCGGCTCTGACTCAGGTATGTGGTGGAGTAGTAGGAGTTTATATGGTACTCAGGAGACACAGTGTGTCCAAGGAGGTGACCATCACCACTGGGCATCTTTTTCAGAAAAGCAATGGAGAAAAGCAATGTATTGGTCAAGATGTGACATTCATTCCACTTCAGCCACACTCACACAACTACTGTTGGGGTTACGCTGCAAAATATCCATATTGTTCATTTAAAACAGAACATGGCAGGCTCTGAAGCTGACTGCATACTCTGCTCAGAACCTGTTGAAGGTCCTACCAGGACACCAGAAACCTCCAACAATAAAGTCATAACTGGCTATACATAACCTGCTTGTGCCTGACTTTGCCAATTATGACTGATATGACTAGATGTGTCCATAATACAGGAGCATTTAAATATGGAGACATAATTATTTCAGTATTCAGTAAAGTAAGTCTTAAAAAAAATAAGCAATAAAATAATAGAAATAAGTGGAACAATGGGATAGAAGGGAGGAACTGGCCACAACGGAACGGCAACAGACACACCAGTTCTCATGTGGTTCTCTTGCCATTCCCCTGTGGTGGCCATGACAACTTCTGAAATGAGTGGTCAACTGAGCAGCGAGAGGCTTCAAGGATTTTCAATTTCACTTTTATGGAATTTGATTTCTGTCACCCTGTAATATGTCACCATTTATTGTCCAGGCCATCACTTCAAGACAAGTTTATAAAGTCTTATTTCAGCAACAGAGCTGATGATTAATTCAGTTTAGACTGAAACAAAAGAAATCGGCTCTTTTATCCAGCAGACAAATGGACACACCAGCAGCATCTCTTTAACAAAACCTTCAGAAGTGACTGAACACACACACACACACACACACACACACACACACACTACTGCTTCCAAATGGATTTGTTGAAACTCTTGCTCCACGTTTCGCCAGTACGCGACGGATTGGACTGGTTTGGCTCCCCTGCCTCCCTGGGTGTTTATGTTATCTGGCCCATCAGTTCCTACGCCACCCTCATCCACGCCCGGCTCGCCTGCAGCCTGCAGCTGAGAGAGCAAGAGCGAGATGAGCGCGCTGAGATAAACTGCAGCCAGAGTGTCTCCACCACGACCACACACAAGGATGCTCATGTGCACACACACATGCACAAGAACACACACACACACGCACACACACACACGCACATCAGTACTGGGGAACAAACAAAAAAAAAAATCACAGAAAATCCAGCAATATTGATACCTTGCACCTGATACCAACGACATTCTGCAATAGACAATATAGTTATCTAGGATATGATCATGGTAAAAAATGTACAACAACCTGAAGAGAAACTATGTAAGTTTTTTCATTGCTGACTTCACAGGTTCTTAAATGGTGTGTGTGATACAGCCACACCAGCATATTGATTATGTATCACCAAAGTATAATCATATATTGCCATAGTCAAATTTTGTCCCTTAACTCTTACTTTTCATTCAGTAACAACCAACTCATTCCACACATGCTAAAAAACATCCCTGCAGTTGAAACCCAACACACAAGGAAACACTCCACTCAAAATGAAAGAAAAAAAAGGAAGGACCTTCTTTGCAACTTTTTGTTGCAAAACATACAGATGGTGCTTCAAAATTACTGAGGGTTCAGGTGAACAATGTTGGGGCCATAATCCAGACATGGTAAGAACATAATTTCACCATAAACCAGCTACGACCAGGTCCTGCCCACAAGATTTCGGACTGAGGAGTGAAAAGAATTATGGGAAGATACTGAACCACCATGGTCTGTATGCACACTCTGCTTCCATTGCTGAAGCAAAAGCACGTTGAAGTGCATTTAAAGTTTGCAGAACATTCACACAAGCCTGTGAAATACTGGGAGAATATTGGAGGAACAAAGTTTGGAGGTCAAACACACAGCCAAGAGAAAGACTATAAAGCTGCTAGAAGGTCCCAGCCATTCACCTGAACTGAATTCTAAAGAAAATCTAAAGAAAGAACTAAAGCACAATTTCATTTACCCACCGTGTTTTTTAAAAATGTATAACAAAAATCACAATATATGTTTGAGTACAGTGGGGGAATGTAAGGAGATATGCAATTATTATCATGACCTTTACCTAGTTCATCTTGAAGTGCACCGTAATTGTGATCCTTGCAACAAAATTCTAAATTCATGCATGAAAATATAACTTCAGTTTCTTGATAGACAGAGGATGTGACATATGCAAATCATCTAAAATAAATCACTATGGATTTTCAGAGGCCATTTTTATTTATCTGATAGATGCATTATGCATGGTGTGATCAGCAGTGAAGTTCCACTGCTGACAGACAGCACCATTAACCTTTGCAATTCAGGCTAGTGCCCTGCGTGAAAAGGCAGAGTCAGTGACCCCCGTATGAAGAACACAAACAGCACACAAATGCACTGAAATATGACCCATCATGAGCCCTGGAGAGAAATGACATTTTCATTTACTTCACAGCTGAGCGACTCTGATGCGATACATGAATGTTACTTTCCAACATAAATAAGGATAATTGTACACCAACAGAGGGGATGATATTCAAAACGGACTAACTGTGCTTCAACTGAGGGGTCATGCCACCCAGAGATCATTATTCATACCTGCGTTGCTTATTTTTACAGTCCAGTGACTGTGTGGCACTCCCCTCATAGGACTGTCTGTACATTTCAAACTACAATGTCAAATGACATTGTGACAATCACTTTACTTTCACTTCAGATTTAACCAGAAACATGGACATTCCCATAAAAATTCTGATAAATGAGACCAGCAAGCACACGGTCACCTGGTACTGCTGGTAGTTACTGTAGATGTTACTGTAGCAGGCAGGATAGTGGCATGGCTGGTAGAAGTTGCAGTAGGACATGTCCACCATCAGGTCAGACATTCCATCGCTGACATCCCTGCTGGTCGCAGAGATAGGGCTGGACGACAGAGTGGAATTCCCTCCTAAAACAGAGTGATGAAATAGCACAGACCGACCATGCAACATTATAAAAAATTACAACACAACATTCTGTTCATTTTATGTTACGGCGATTCCTGATGGACAGACATGACTTTCCAAATGACTTTTCCTACATTCATCATATTCATCAGCCAGGCTTCAAAAATTCAAACATCCCATACAGCGCCACCTGCTGGCTGAACAGGGATGCTGTACCCATTTTTCAGAAGGACTAGTAAGTACTTCTTCAGTACCTTGTCTACTGTAACTCCATTCACTACTGAATGCTTTAACCAACCTTTCTAAATGGTATATTACTCTTTAACCTCACAGCTTAACACAGCTTTTGCTCGAAATCCCCTTCAGACATATTTGTAGTACTTGCATCTATTCGGTCTTAAAAAGTGCACACACACTCACATATATGAACTGGAAGTGTGAGGCTACATTGCTCACCTCCGTGCCCCCATGCAGTGCTGGTCTTAATGAATCATTAACAAAATGTATTCACTGACAGAAACTGTCACATGTCATAATTGCTCCAAACATCTATTCATTGATGTACGGCAAATGCATGTCCGTAAGGCAAACAAATGTTCACTTTCTTTCTTATGAAAGTGTAATTACTGACAAAACAGAGAGGGGGATGAAGACAATAGAGGAACAGAACCTTCTGTCTGATCCCATCGTTATCAGCAGCAATGCTGAATGCAGTGTGTTCTCTCCTCCTCTCCACCCTCCTGTCACCAATCCCACATCCGGCTGTCCCTGGCTGTGCTGGCAACCTTGACCGGGAAAGTGGTCCTCTACTGAGAGCCCTATCAGTGCCACAGGAACAGCCTGGCACAGCTCAATCAGCAGAGCACAGATACCCAAGGAGTTCCTGGGACGGAATGTGTGTCTCAGCTGCCGACTGACTGGGTTTGTAGGGCGGAGGATTGATACTGTGTGTCCCCAGTCACAGCTCACTGTTAAATACGTCAGTTGATCATGTGATCACAGTGCAGATCTATAACTGTGAACGTCCCAAAAGTCCCAGGACAAAATGTATATTCTTTTTTAATAGCTGATATAGATTATTGCTAGTTTATGAGGTCCTATAACTAATATTTGGAACCAATATAAATGAAAAAAAGTTTTGTTTTTAGACACTGTTTAAAGTGAAAGTTACTTTTTAAAGGAATGTCAACTGATTCATCAACTATACAAAATTAAAAACATGCTGAAGCATAATCATTCATAACGGTGGCAGTGAGAATATGGAATTCAAAAACATAGTGGCCATGGATCCAGATCCCAACTCTTTACAGTGTAGAAGTCCCTTTTCCTGTATGATAGATACAGTTAGATGGACTGATGTTTCATGCTTTACCTTCCTTTCTCAGCACGTCTTCACCTCTCCTTCTCCATTCTCTCACGCTTCGTGCTGTGTGTGAGTGTAGTGTGAGTGACAGCAGGGCTTGTGTTGATTGGATATTACTCATGTGAATACAAAAGTAAGTTCAAGGTTCAAACCCCACTTACTACCATCGTGTCCCTGAGCAGGACACTTAACCCTGAGTGTCTCCAGGGGGGGACTGTCCCTGTAACTACTGATTGTAAGTCGCTCTGGATAAGAGCGTCTGGTAAATGCTGTAAATGAAAATATGCCACAATAGCACATCTAATTACTTAATATGAGAGATATTGGTCCCCAATTACTGATTGATAAGGGTGTCATGTAGGCAACTGCTGCTGAGTGAAACAAGAAGCCAAAATCAAGCCAATAAGAAAGTTGATGAATTACCTGATGCTGCTGCAACGTTAGTGGCAGATGATGTGGCAGATGATGAAGATGAACAGGTGTGCAGGTCTTCACCAGAAAGTTCATTCTTAATCACAACCTCAGCCCCAGACTGGCTGACTGGGCTACAGATGCCCATCTCCTTCTCCTGAGCCTGCTGCCGACGTAGAGCCACCTATCAACACCACAACAGGTAGCTGGGCTCAGTATAAATGATTTAGTAGAAGAACGTTGTTCTGCGGTGCACATGGTAGAGCAGGTAAGTAATGGGTTCTTGTGTTTTAAGAAAAATCCTAAAATCCAAAGAAGTATGTTTCAATGGGCTTAACAACCACTACAGATGACACGCCTCTCTGCACATAAGAAACAACTCCCTAGAAAACTGGAAGAAATTCAGACCCCCTTCCAGGGTAGCAAGAGCGTGCAGTGGGCACGTTTCTGATTTTTTATGGTTTTACTCCCCTTGGCCTTAAATGTTGTATGTTGACTCAATATTATTTTTACAGCCTATAATGCACTTTGAGGCTTTTGGTAAAATGTAAAGTGCAATATGAATAAAATTCATTATTATTATTATTGTGTAGATTCCTGAACTTCCCTGCACAGCACATGATTTATACACGAAATTACACCACAGTGTTGGGCAACATGCAATTATTTCCTGCACCTTATGAAACTGTAAATATTCAATATACATTTCCTGGAACAATTACTTTAAATGTGAATAATACAATTTGATGTGATTTGTCAAGAGTGTTAATGAAATTAATAAATTCATTACAAAACATTTAGTGAAGCTGTTCAGATCCCATTATTTAGATTGTAATTGTTGCCCTGATTTACGGGCAAGAGTAAACAAACACGAAACACTCTGGAACATCAGCATCAGAAGAAGAAACTCTGTAGCAAGGATCCACCACGTCCTCTCCACGCACCTCCACCACCGCATCCTCGCCATGCACCTCCACCACCACGTCCTCTCCACGCACCTCCACCACGTCCTCTCCACCACCACCACCACCACCACCATGTCCTCTCCACGCACCTCCACCACCAGATCCTCTCCACGCACCTCCACCACCACCACCACCTCCTCTGCACGCACCTCCACCTCCACCACCACGTCCTCTCCACGCACCTCCACCACCACGTCCTCTCCACCACCACCACCACCACCATGTCCTCTCCACGCACCTCCACCACCACCTCCTCTGCACGCACCTCCACCTCCACCACCAGATCCTCTGCACGCACCTCCACCTCCACCTCCACCACCACCACCACCACGTCCTCTCCACGCACCTCCACCACGTCCTCTCCACCACCACCACCACCACCACCATGTCCTCTCCACGCACCTCCACCACCATGTCCTCTCCACGCACCTCCACCACCACCACCACCTCCTCTGCACACACCTCCACCACCACCACCACCTCCTCTGCACGCACCTCCACCTCCACCACCACGTCCTCTCCACGCACCTCCACCACCACGTCCTCTCCACCACCACCACCACCACCATGTCCTCTCCACGCACCTCCACCACCACCTCCTCTGCACGCACCTCCACCTCCACCACCAGATCCTCTGCACGCACCTCCACCTCCACCACCACCACCACCACATCCTCTCCACGCACCTCCACCACCAGATCCTCACCACGCACCTCCACCAGCGGCCTACTCACCACGTCGCGGCCAGATCCAGCCTGGATCAACACACCATGCTGCGTTTGAAGGCCGTACCTGCGCCGCCATGATGCGCTGCCGCTCGGCGATCAGGCGACACTTCTGGCACTGGCAGTCCTTCCAGCTGCAGTAGCGCTTGTGGCCCTTCAGCGGCGACACGTAGCCGTGGTTCCTGCAGCGGGAGCACTTGGGGGTGCGCGCCGCTCTCCTGGCCAGCGGCGGGGACCGGGGGGGACCGGGCAGGCCGGGTCAGCTCCTCGTCGCTCATGGGGTCGAGCCCGGGTGGAACAGCGGCGGCCCGCGGCTGGAGGCGCTTATAAAGCGGGACTGTTCAAAGGGCCGGTCCCCACACACTGCTTCCCGGGCAGAAATGCAAACACTAATACTTTGTGCATGAATCATGAATCCCCGGAGAAAAGTTGATAAAAGAAAAGTTTAACTTTAGCAATTAACACTCAAGCTGGGATTTGCGCACAAGGAAGGTTGTTTTGTGGGTGATATGTAGAATGATTTTAACAAGGACCAACATTTTCATTTAACAGAATAAATCAAATTTGAATGTATCCTTTATGGGGATCACCAAATAACTAATGATAACATAATATTTGGTTTGATATTGGGGTCTTTTATAGATAGCTGCTAAAACTTCTACCAAAAAAAAAAAGTTTCCATTAACAAATGCAAGAAAAATTTTATTGAAATGTCATATACAGTTGCCAATATGTAAACAACACTTACATGACAGATTTTAATGAAGGTAAAACAGTTCAGTACATCCATAACAAACGGCACAAGTACAATTATCGTTGTCCTCCAATCTGATGGCAGGACCTCAGACGCCTGAGAAAAGCTGTTGTGTTACTTCAGCGCCATCTAGCGGACAGGAGAAAACTGCAATATCGTTCAACGTTGGAAATAAGGAAATGCACAATGTTACCTTAAGAAAAATATAGTTTCCCTTTTTAATGCACACGTGATCTACTCGTTTTCTAAATGTATATTAAAGTGCTTTAGAAAGGAGAACTAAATAGATTTTCTCTTGTAGTCTTGGGTCCATTCTGCCGAACCCTCTAACTAATTTTACATCTTTAAAAAAATAATCCTCTAAAACTGACTACAGCTTCCGGTTCTCCGCAAAGTCTAGTTAATGCCACAGAAATGTTCTTCAGAACAAGATTAATAAAGTATCGTGGCGGAACACCAATTTGATGCCTTATTCAGAGATTGGTAAAACAGACTAAAGGAACGTGCCGTTGCCTGCCTGAGGTCTGCCATGAACTCACAGTTTAGGTTTTTATAAAGACCACCGCAGCCTCATTGTACTTTTTCCATTAACTGCAGTCATCTTCAAATGAGCCAAATGAGGTAATATTTGTCACAAAATGTTTCTCTACTGAAAGCCTAACGCACGTCGGCTGTGTTGGTCGAAGCATAACTTGATTGGCTGGATGCCAAGTCGAGGTGATTGCTGATCGATAGCTCATGCTTAATTTGCTGGATTATTATGCAGATTTTTGGGTGTTTAATATCTGACTTTGAAATTTTTGGAGTTGAATCTCTGACGCTGAAAAATAGTTTTTTTGTCCTTTTTTTGGTTCTTTTACTTTGAATTTTTTGGCAATGTAAAATAAACACAAAAATATTGAATATTCATCAACATTATTTCAATACCAAAGAAAATTCAATATTCATAGGCAAAAAATTCAAATGCTAATAAAATTTCCGATGGAACAGGTTTTCTTCCATAGTTGACATTTTTGCAGATTTATTAACAAAGAAAAATATCACATAGTCCTATTGCTCCGTATTTAGTAGAAACACCCTTTTGATCTAATAGAGCCACAAGATTTTTTTGGAAATATGCATCAAGTTTTTCACACGTGGATTTGTGGATCCTCTTCTATTTCTCCTTGTAGATCCTCTCCAGCTCTGGCAGGTTGGATGGTAAATGTTGGTGGACCACCATTTTTAGGTCTCTCCAGAGATGCTCAATTGGGTTTAAATCAGGGCTCCGGCAGGGTCTTTCAAGAACAGTAACAGAGTTGCTGTGAAGCCACTCCTTCGTTATTTTAGCTGTGTGCTTAGGGTCATTGTCCTGTTGGAAGGTAAACCTTTGGCCCAGTCTGAGGTCCTGAGCACTCTGGAGAAGGTTTTAGTCCAGGATATACCTGTACTTGGCCGCGTTCATCTTTCCCTCAAACCAATCGTTCTGTCCCTGCAACTGCAAAACACCCCCACAGCATGATGTGGCCATGACCATGCATATTGGACCGCAAGACTTTACAGGATAGTGAGGACAACTGAGAAGATTATTGGAGTTTCTCTTCCCTACATAATGGACATTTACAAAACATGATGAATCCAGAAAGTCACCAGCATTGTGAAGAAACCTTGGGAAGGAGTGATACATTTACAGCATTTACCTCTACACACCCCTCACATGTGTTCTTCAACCTCCTTCCATGTGGAAAAAGGTACTCACTGCCAGACTCTGCAATAGCTTCTGTCCACAGGTCTTCAGACAACTGAACACTCACAGCCTTTCCTCTTTAGACTGAAACACACACACACATACACACACACAACCTCTGTTATGTTGAGTAATATTATCTATGGGGTTTTTGTGTGTGCATGCCCATGCTGCCCTGACATTGTGATTGCATGGCCACCGATAGGTTTTCTATTGCGCCTTTTATGGTGATATGGTATCAACGTTACCTGTCTGGCCCGTCACTGTCTTCACACGTTTTGCACATCCCTACACATCTTGCAGTTTGTTTGTCTTGTCTTGTGTGTCCTGTTTGAAATAGCCAACATATCCACTTACAATCATCCTACATGATGTAATCCAGTTATATCCTGTTTGACCTGTTCATTGTTCTGAAAAGTTCTACTTTTCTCCTATAGAGAAACCTGAACAGTATTTAAGTTTTAGTTGAAGTTAGTATAGTTTAGTGTGTATATACATGTATATTTTTCTTTTATGATTGCACTATGGGGGGTCTGTAGGGTGGTAGTAGCCTAGTGGGTAACACACTCGCCTATGAACCAGAAGACCCAGGTTCGAATCCCGCTGGTGACAGTGGTGGCCTAGTGGTTAAGGAAGCGGCCCTGTAATCAGAAGGTTGCAGGTTCGATTCCCGATCCGCCAAGGTGCCACTGAGGTGCCACTGAGCAAAGCACCGTCCCCACACACTGCTCCCCGGACGCTTGTCATGGCTGCCCACTGCTCACTCAGGGTGATGGGTTAAATGCAGAGGACAAATTTCACTGTGTGCATCGTGTGCTGTGCTGCTGTGTATCACATGTGACAATCACTTCACTTTTTTTTTTTTTACTACCATTGTGTCCCTGAGCAAGACACTTAACCCTAAATTGCTCCAGGGAGACTGTCCCTGTAACTACTGATTGTAAGTCGCTCTGGATAAGGGCATCTGATAAATGCCATAAATGTAAATGGATAAAAAAATATATATATATTTGAAGAGACTGGAGACGTTTTTGACAAGCCCAGGTCAGGCAGGCCCCACAAGACCGTTTGTTGGCTCGAAAATCCAGGCCCATTTTCCACTGCAGCAGAGCTCCACGAGACCTGGTCACCTGAAGTCCCTGTGTGAACCAGACCAGTTTGTCGAATTCTGTCTCAAAATGACCATGTTCAAATCAGTGCCCAGAAGGCAGCACTAAACAAAAGACAATTGAAAAACCGTGTGGCATCTGCCAAGGCCCACAGCCTGCTAAAAGGATGGATGCTGGAAAAGTGGCAGAAGGTTGATTTTTCAGATGAATCTTCTGTTGAATTACACCACAGTCACCGCAAATATTGCAGGGGACCTACTGGAGCCCGCATGGATCCGAGATTCACCCAGAAAACAGTGAAGTTTGGTGGCGGTAAAATCATGGTCTGGGGTTACATCCAGTATGTGTGCGAGAGATCTGCAGGGTGGAAGGCAACATCAATAGTCTGAAACACCAAGAAATCTTAGCTACCTTTTATATTCCCAACCATAAGAGGCCAAATTCTGCAGCAGGATGGTGCTCCATCACATACTTCCATCTCCACATCAAAGTTCCTCAAGGCGAAGAAGATCAAGATGCTCCAGGATTGGCCAGCCCAGTCACCAGACATGAACATCATTGAGCATGTGTGGGGTAGGATGAAAGAGGAAGCATGGAAAACAAAACCAAAGAATATTGATGAACTCTGGGAGGCATGCAAGACTGCTTTCTTTGCTATTCCTGATGACTTAAAATTGTATGAATCACCGCTACTTAATTTGCTGACATTTTTGTATTTGCAGTAAATTTGTACAATTTCTGTATAGGCGACAAAACTTTTGTCTTACCGAAATTTGACCTTTCTGTCTTGATTTAAATGATTAATCTTTTTTCAGTGAAACTAATTCATTTCAAAGCATTAAACATCATTTGGTAGGTTTTAGCTTTTCATATGAGCTATTGATTGATAACACCACAATATGAGCTATTAAGATAAGATAAACCTTTATTAGTCCCACAAGTGGGAAATTGCGGTGTTATTGATAACACCGATTGATTAATTAAAATCCTGATCCACCAAGATGCCACTGTGCAAAGCACCATCTATACACACTGCTAACTGGGTGCCTGTCATGGCTGTCCACTGCTCACCAAGGCTAATGGGTTAAAAGCAGAGGACACATTTTGTTGTGTCACCATGTGCTGTGTTTCACAATCACTTCGCTTTCACTTAATTTCTCCTGGGTCCTGCAAAAACGAAACAAACTGAATCTGCACATTAAAGTGAATTGATTGTCATACACAGCAAAGCACATGGTGCATTCAACAAGATGTGTCCTCTGCATTTAACCCATCAGCCTGAGTGAGCAGTGGGCAGCCTGACAGACGCCCGGGGAGCAGTGTGTGGGGATGGTGTTTTGCTCAGTGATTCGATCCAGCAACCTTCTGATTACAGGGCCGCTTCGAGGAAAAGTGTCTATTCCTTGGGGTGATCTTGGAGTTGGAAGATGGCTGTTAATACTGGAGTGCAAAATTAACACAATGGAAGATGGACAAGAAAAGGTCAAAGCCAAATACATGTTTATCTGGTTACATTTCAGTATGGCACAGACAACAGATTTTCAGTAAAAGATCTTCATACATATTTCTTAATATTTTTTTTTGTGTGTGTGTGTGGGGGGGGGGGTAGTAGTGGTAGAGGGGGGTTCACCCATGTCACCAAACACAGGAAGTGTTACCAGAAGGACCGTCCCAAACACCCCAGGAAATGATGAGAATTAAACAAGGCAGAAGTTTGCACTTCTTGTCCCTACAGAGTTTCCATGTGTGCAAAATTCCATTTGGAATGTCAGGTTTAAAATGTGCATCATAGCCAGCTTTAGATTTAAGAGTTAATAAAAGATGAATTGACACCAAATTTAAAGTGTCACCTGTTGTATTTTTATTGTCGTTGTAACACTGTTGAAATGTCCCTCCCACCCCCGTCTTCCCGTCCTGCGGAAGTGTGAGGACCGGGTCCTCCTGAGTCCTCCTGGGTGTCCGGGGTCTTCAGCCCGTCCTGCGGAAGTGTGAGGACCGGGTCCTCCTGGGTCCTCCTGGGTGTCCGGGGTCTTCAGCCCGTCCTGCGGAAGTGTGAGGACCGGGTCCTCCTGGGTGTCCGGGGTCTTCAGCCCGTCCTGCGGTCCTGCGGAAGTGTGAGGACCGGGTCCTCCTGGGTCCTCCTGGGTCCTCCTGGGTCCTCCTGGGTCCTCCTGGGTCCCCCTGGGTCTGCAGACATGGCTCCTTGCCGGGTGAAGGTGTGCGTGTGTGTGGCGCTCGTCCTCCTGGTGCTCGTGGTTGTCCTCTGCGTGACTTTCTTCCACGACCACGGCTGTCCGGACGGATCTTTCCGGAGAGCCGCGGTGGCCGCGGACTCCCGGACCTACTCGGAGGTCGGTCGGTAAGTTCGGGGACACGACGGCGAATACGGTTTTATATCGAGCTGAAAGTATGAAACGTGAAGTTGGCATGTGGCGGCTCGCAATGGCGACAGTTTACTGTCCCGTCAGCTCAAATTTAATCTCCTTCTGTCGCGCAATACTGTCCTGCCTGGTCCCCGCAGTCAATATCTATTTCTGAATAAAATTACCTTATTTACAAGGCAAAACGTCCTGTATTACATTTTACAGGTCTCACAATGAAAAGCAAAACGTTTTAACCACGAGGAATGTATGGAATAAAGATTTCTATATGAAGTACAGTATCAGCAGTTCACTATAGATGGAAAGCAGCCTCATTATTAGGAACTCCAGAAGGACCAGGGAGGACGCTGCTCTCTACATGTCTTCCGTTGGGTTTATTTTAGTGGTTTTTTATTCTGGGAAAGATGCTGCAGACTTGTGCCGCGGAGATCTCGCATGGGTTGTGATTGTTGCCGGGACCAGTCGTTTTAGGAAAGACCCAGAGGAGCTTGTCGAGTCAGAAAGCTCTGGAAACTCACGACACACCTGGCAGAACATTGTTATTTGGCTTGTTCAGAAATTGTATGGAAAGCTATGCTTGCTTTTTGCCTCATTGTCGGATTTGTCATCACTTTTCCGCTTTTTTTTTGGAACCTGTCTTATTTAAATCCATCGTAAATCCATCCATTTTACACACGCACACGGTCTCTGTGACACGTTGAAACTCGCTACGGGGGATTTCCCTCGTCATGCTGAATAGGAAGCTAATGAGCGATAAGACGGTAGCCCGATGGGCAGGGCTGGAATAGCCCCGGGACGTCGGGCCCTGTAAACTTCCTCATCCCACTTCTCAGCAGCACATCCGGCATTTTGTAGGAAAGGAAAGATTTTATTATAACTCTGACATTTAAGTATTTAAAACATGTCTAAGAGTGTAGAACATCTGTTTCATACATAGGCCTACATTTTATTGGTTGCTCTTCTGACATCCTTATGTTGTGTTTTACTATTATCATAATATTCAAGTGAAAAAAGATGCAGTGACTTGTCACTTGTGATACACAGCAGCACAGCACACGTTGACACAGCAAAACGTGTCCTCTGTATTTAACCATCACCCTGAGCAGTGGGCAGCCACGACAGGTGCCCGGGGAGCAGTGTGTGGGGACTCGAACCGGCAACCTTCTGATTATGGGGCCGTAGTTTATTCATTAAATACTAATATTCGATCAGTCCTCAGGATTGGCCAGGAATTGGAACTGAGAAAGCAGAATTGGTCCATTTCTATCTAACATTTACTCTATTTTTTCTGAACTAGAGACATTCTGAAGCTTGGGGGATCTGCAGTAGATAGTGCTATTGCTGCTCTGTTGTGCACTTCTGTCATTCACCCACAGAGTATGGGAGTTGGCGGGGGCTCAATCTTCACCATCCGTGATGCAAGTGGTAAGATCAGAATTTCATTAATGTGCTTTTGTCATGCTGTTAAGAAGATACTATCACTGAGAATTCGTCCATGCACAGGAAAAGTTCAAATCATCAATGCCCGGGAAACTGTGCCAAAGAATTTCAACCCTGAACTGCTGAAGAAATGCACACAATCCTTTCAGTCACTTCCAGGTATGCTGCAGTGTCTTCGGAATGATTATTTTTATCATCTTCATTATTTCACACCAACCAGTGCATGACACACTTGCACACACACTCCCCAAACTGTCCACTTAGGAAGCAACACTGATTGATCATCAATTTCACATGCTGTTGTACAAATGGAATAGACAACAGGTGGAAATTAGCAAGACCTCCCCAATAAAGGCGTGGTTCTGCAGGTGGTTCCACAGACCACTTGTCAGTTTCTATGCTTTCTTCCTGATATTTTGGTCACTTTTGAATGCTGGTCAATGCTATATCCACCAACAGACTGTCAGTGGATGCTTTAGTCCAGGTCTGGGAGGAGGACTCTCAGGAGACCACCTCAGCAGGAGCATGCCCAGGAGTTGTAGGGAGGTCATACAGGCACTTGGAGGCCACAGACATCAAAGTTGGCTCAGCCTGTATTGTGTTTTTCCAGTTTTAGACTCCAAATCAAACATTGATGGGTTGATACATTTGTTCTTTTGTTGTCAGAATATTCAACTAAGAACAAAGTATTTAATAAGAATATGTTATTGATCATATCTAGGATTTTTTTTTTTTTTTTTTTGAGCAGTGTATATACAGTCCCAGTCGTTGTCTCAACGGGGAATTGTCCATGTGGTTTTCCTCTCTGAGAAGCATGTACAATATGCTTTAAACCTGGCAGGTCTGTTTTGCTCAAATCGGTTTGGAATTTGATTTTAGTCTATATTCAAAGAAAACGGGGAATCATATGAGATTCTCACATGAACATTTATTCTTCCTTTGCATTCTTTTTTATAAAGGTCAGAATGAGGGAAAAGGCAGCTAAATGAAGAATATGGTTTTCTTAACTCCAGGTACTGAGTGGATCGGTGTTCCCGGTGAGGTCCGGGCCTATGAGGAGGTTCACAGGCAGTATGGGAAACTGCCCTGGGCCAGTCTCTTCCAGCCCACTATCAAAATGGCCAGGGAGGGTATCCCACTGTCACCTGTTCTTGCTCGATTTCTGTACATGTTACAAGACGACAAGACACTGCAGCTTCGGTAAGATGGAGATTCACATGTAGATTGTGAATCTGGGTACATCATTAACATCTCATTACCTACTAGATGACTGAGATAAACAGGAACACAAGCTAATGAGCATTTAGCTGGAATTTGAACGACTGGAAGATGTAGGCCACTTTGTTTAGGCAGCTATGCAGCTCCTCTTCCAGGCAATGGTCATCTCGAAACTTGACTATTATAACTCTCCTGGCTGGAGCCACTGCATTCACCATAAACCACTCCAGATGGTCCAAAATGGTCCAGCCCGCCTCATCTTCAATCAGCCGAAACACACCCATGTCATGCCTCTTCTCACCTCTCTCCACCGGCTCCCGGTAGCTACTCGCATTGAGTTTAAATCCTTGATGCTGCCTACAGGGCTGTAAATGGAAGTTCTCCCTCTTACACCAACACAATACAAGCCAGTTACACTCCTGCACACCCTCTCAGATCTGCAAATGAAACCAGACTGAAAATCCCCTCTTCACGGGGTCTCCGATCCCAATTGGCTCTGTTCTCCTTTGTTGTCCCTGGCTGGTGGAACAACTTGTCCTGCTCCATTCAACTTGCCGAGACTACCACCAACTTTAAGAAGCAGCTGAAAACCCACAAGTATTTCAGACAAATGTAACACTTGCACACGTGCACACACTCACAAAAAAAATTGTCTAGCACCTAACAATTCCCCTGCATGTTCTATTCCTGACAGGTCAGGCCTTATCAGGACTCATAGTTTTGTAACTCAAAAACCGAATAAGAATTGCTGGTGTCTTCCTCTTGTAAGTCGTTTTGGATAAAAGCATCTGCCAAGTAAAGTAAAGAAAAGAAATACACTATATTAGCAAAAGTGAATTTTTGGAAAATTTGGACCTTTCTTTTAGAAGCGCGTTAGGCATTGTTTGTGAATGAGAAGGTTTGTTTCACCAGACCAAATAATCCTACTGGGTTTAAGATGCTGGAATTACCCTTTTATATTTACATGAAAGTACACATATTTACAACTGCTCCGATTACAGGAAGTTGTTCACAGATAAAAATGGGAAGCTGCTGAAGGAAGGAGACACCCTGAGGTTTGAAAAACTTGCTGATACCCTGGAAGTCATTGCAGAGAAGGGTGCAGATGCTTTCTACACAGGAGAAATAGCCAGAAGCTTAATTAGTGATATAAAGGATGCAGGTAACCCATTATGAATTAACACTTAATTAATAAAAAATTCTGAGGTGCATACCATTCCATTATTACAGTTATGATGTCTTAGCTTGTTCTTTTTTTGTGGTTTGTGTTTTAAGACATGCTGATTATAGCAGAGTGAAAACGTGCTACTTCTAACTGATTTAACTGGCATTGTATCACTGGTTCTGAATGTCAGGGGGAATCTTGTCCTTGGAGGACCTGAACTCATTCGAAGTATCTGTGACCAGTGCGTGGAAGGTGCCACTGGGAGATTTTGATATGTATATCCCACCTCCACCAGCTGGGGGTGCTACACTCAGCTTCATATTAAACACTATGAGAGGTGAGCTGCTGTTGTACTGCAGACTTATGATCATTTAATTTAGTCATTCTTGGAATTGCAAGCAGGCTTGTCTAGTCAGGCAGAAGAATTGACTTTAGCTTTCATGAACATTACATGTGTAGACTGGTACAGCTAGATACTACTTGACCTATTGAACTTTGAGTTATAAAAGTATTCCATGATTTCAAATGGTTTTTTTTGTTCTATGCTTTCGTTTCAGTGTACAATGAGACATAGAAAAAGGGTTTCTAAATCACTTTGGAATCTAATTAAGGCCAATAGTCGGTCTCTGAATTTACAGTGACATTTGGTCCAGATGTGGGGCCCACTGTGTATAATTTAACACGTTTCTCTGCAGGTTATAATCTATCTTCAGAGTCGCTAAGAGGGAAACAGAAAACACTTACCTTTCACCGCTATGTGGAGACATGTAAATTTGCTAACGGTCTGAAGAAGTTCCTGCGGGATCCCAGATTTGGTTCTGAAAGGGTATGTGAACATAAAACTGTTTTTCAGTTCCTTTTATTCCAGGGTGTCAAGAGCTCCTTGCCACAAATCATTCATAAGTCTTTCAAATACAACCCCAGTTTAAAAAAAAAACTTGGGATGCTAAGCAAAATGTAAATAAAAGTGAAGTGATTGTCATTGTGATACACTGCAGCATGGCACACGGTGCACACAACAAAATGTGTCCTCTGCTTTTAACCTTCACCCTTAGTGAGCAGTGGGCAGCCATGAGGTGCCCAGGTACCCAGAGAGCAGTGTGTGGGGATGGTGCGTTGCTCAGTGGCACCTCAGTGACACCTTGGTGGTTCAGGAACCGGCAACCTTCAGATTACTGTGTGAGTGCTTTGCGGTTGAAATACGTTGACGTCAGCCAATTGGCGCACAATAGCTGTGTAGGATAAATTGTAACTGAGCAGTGAATGTGAAAGTGTTGGAGCTAGTGTTGGAGATGTTGGAGCTGTTGGAGCTAGATAGTTCGTGTTCTGCACCATGCGATTTGCCAGTAAAGCAGAGCTCTAGACTAACTTTTTTGCTGGTTGCAAGATGCCGGCACACACAGTTGCAGCGGCTCGGTGCTCTCCCCTCCGGAGTGTCATTTTATGTGTATTTATGTGAGTTTTACTTTTAGTACAAAAAGTACAACTGCCACAACAGAACAATACTCCGTTAAGAGCAGAGGAGATGGTTTGTGTATTTATATCAACAACTGGTGTGCAAACGTAGTGACAAAAAGCAGCATATTAAACTGTGCTACCAGAGGAGCTACCACGCTAGATAAGGTCTACATGAACATCAAGCTCCCACACCTGGCCCAGTCTGACCACATGTCACTGCTGCTGATTATATCATACACCCCTTCCACAAATCTGCTCCAACTATCACAAGATCCATCACAACCTGGCCTGATGATGCTTCTCTGCAGCTACAGGACTGCTGTGACTGAACCAACTGAGACTTTTTTTGAACATCCTGTCCTGGCACTCCACACTGACAGTTTTTTGCATATTGTGATAAAGTTCATTATTTCCTGTAATGTGCTGATAAACATTAGACTTTCATATATTTTAGATTCATCACGCACAACTGAAGGTAGTACAAGCCTTTTATATTTTTAATATTGATGGTTTTGGCATACAGCTCATGAAAACCCAACATTCCTATCTTGAATAGCATATTTCATCAGACCAATTAAAAAAAAAAAAAAAAAAAAGTCAACCTTCAAATAATCATGTTCAGTTATGCACTCAATACTTGGTCGGGAATCCTTTTGCAGAAATGACTGCTTCAATGCGGCGTGGCATGGAGGCAATCAGTCTGTGGCACTGCTGAGGTGTTATGGAGGCCCAGGATGCTTCGATAGCGGCCTTAAGCTCATCCAGAGTGTTGGGTCTTGTGTCTCTCAACTTTCTCTTCACAATATCCCACAGATTATCTATGGGGTTCAGGTCAGGAGAGTTGGCAGGCCAATTGAGCACAGAAATACAATGGTCAGTAAACCATTTTCCAGTGGTTTTGGCACTGTGGAGATCTGTGGAGATCTTCATCTCCATAAAGCTTTTCAGCAGATGGAAGCATGAAGTGCTCCAAAATCTCCTGATAGCTAGCTGCATTGACCCTGCCCTTGATAAAACACAGTGGACCAACACCAGCAGCTTACATGGCACCCCAGACCATCACTGACTGTGGGTACTTGACACTGGTCTTCAGGCATTTTGGCATTTCTCTCTGCCCAGTCTTCCTTCAGACTCTGGCACCTTGATTTCCGAACGACATGCAAAATTAGCTTTCATCCGAAAAAAGTACTTTGGACCACTGAGTGCTTCTGCCGTGGTTTCTGGTTCAAAAGTGGCTTGACCTGGGGAATGCGGCACCTGTAGCCCATTTCCTGCACACGCCTGTGCACGGTGGCTCTGGCTTTTCCTACTCCAGACTCAGTCCCCCAAGGTCTGGAATCGGTCCTTCTGCATAATCTTCCTCAGGGTCTGGTCACCTCTTCTCGTTGTGCAGCGTTTTCTGCCACACTTTTTCCTTCCCACAGACTTCCCACTGAGGTGCCTTGATACAGCACTCTGGGAACAGCCTATTCGTTCAGAAATTTCTTTCTGTGTCTTCCCCTCTTGCTTGAGGGTGTCAATGATGGCCTTCTGGACAGCAGTCAGGTCGGCAGTCTTACCCATGAATGCGGTTTTGAGTAATGAACCAGGCTGGGAGTTTTTAAAAGCCTCAGGAATCTTTTAGAGATAATTAGTTGATTCAGATGATTAGGTTAATGGCTCGTTTAGAGAACCTTTTCATGATATGCTCATTTTTTGAGATAGGAACTTTGGGTTTTCATGAGCTGTATGCCAAAATCATCAATATTAAAACAATATGAGGCTTGACCTACCTTCAGTTGTGTGTAATGAATCTAAAATATATGAAAGTCTGTTTATCAGTACATTACAGGAAATAATGAATATCACAATATGCTAATTTTTTGAGAAGGGCCTGTTTAAGAGGAGGATCGAGAAGTACCTTGACAGCAACAACAGCAGGCAGGTTTGTAAGGGAGTTCAGCACATCAACTACAGGACCAGTCATGGAGCTGCTGAAGGTGATGCCTCAATGGCAGAGGAGCTGAACCACCAGAGGCAGCTATTCCAAATGCAACAGCAGCAGCTCACAGCAACTTCACCCCCACCCTTAAGTGGGAGGAACATGAAGTGAGACGCTCGCTCAAGGCTGTCAACCCCAGGAAGGTGGCAGGTCCCAGCAGTGTGCTGAGGAACTGTGCAGAGCAACTGGACTCGTCCTTCACGAGATCTTCAGCAGCCTGTCCCACCCTGCCTGAAAACCTCCACTTAGTCCTGTTACCAAATAAAATCCATGACCTGTCTGAATGACACTCGGCCAGTATCGCTCACTCCAGTCCTAATGAAGAGCTTTGAGAGACTGGTCTGGAGTCATATCATCAAGAGGGTGTCCGGCGTCCGCTTCCTGGACATTCACATTAAGGAGGACCTGTCCTGGGGTGCGAACTCAACTGAGCTGGTGAAGGTTCTCAGGGAAAAAAACCTCTTAAACTGCTGGTGTTGTATTGAGAGCATCCTGTGCTCCTGCCTCTGCATACGGTTTTCCAGCTGCACAACAGCACAACAATCACTGCAGCAGATTGTGAAGACTGCCCAGAAAATCATTGGCTGTTATTTATCCTCTCAGGACTAACTGCACAGCTCTCGCTGCCTCAAAGAGAGCACAAAACATCATAAAGGACTCCTCACAACCCGATCATCAACAACAACAACATTTATTTCTTATATAGCCCAAAATCACATACAGTAAGTCTCAATGGGCTTTGACAGGCCCTACAGTTGACACCCCCCACACTTGACCCTTCTGCACACAAGGAAAAAACTCCACACAAAAAAACTCTAGGGAGAGGAAAAAAAGAAAGGAAGAAACGTTGGGAAGGAGTGATAGAGAGAGGGACCCCCTTCCAGGGTAGAGTGAGCCTGCAAATGGTGTCAGTGCAGGGTTGGATATGATATAATGATAAGTCCTACAGTTGTAGGATTGGAGAAGTCCAGGATGTATTCAGTGTCATGGTCTAGATTACGTGTCCGTAATGATGTTACTGGTCCATTTGAAGATCCCTGAAGCTGTAGTTGTAACGGTGGTGGTGGCTGTGGTGACCCTCTGGTTTGTTTCATGTTTTGTCCTTGTAAAGCAGTTGTCAGGAACCAGGATGTATTTGCTGGTCTCTTCACTGGGGTCTGCCAGTAGTCTGGGTGCTTGATTCCGTGTCTCGGAGAAAAACAAACAGAAGCAGCGGCAGACGGTTGCACTGTACGACCGATACTGAAATATGTGGTTATAGTGGTATATTGGTGCTACAGTGGCCCGGTACCCTAACTAGGACAGCCTAACTAGGGTGAATTTAACTTTGTCTGTGTCTAACAGGGGGACTGTGTGATAAACTGGACTTTATAATTGACACTGCATCAAAATGAAGTGAAATGAGGGTCTAGGACTTTAGCAAAAAGCCAGAGAAAACAGATTTTTGAGATTGGATTTAAACACTGAGACTGTGTCTGAATCCCGGACACTGACAGGCAAGCTGTTCCACAACTGCGGAGCTCTATAGGAGAAGGATCTGCTCCCAGCTGTGACCTTCTGCACCTTTGGTACCAGTAGTGACCCCGCACGCATTGATCGAAGGGGGCGTGGCGGTTCGTAAAGAACCAAAAGTTCACTCAGGTACTGTGGGGCGAGACCATTTAGAGCTTTATAGGTTAAAAGTAGGATTTTGTAGTCAATCCTAAATTTGATGGGTAACCAGTGCAGTGATTGTAAGACTGGGGTGATGTGGTCAAATTTCCTGGTTCTGGTTAGTACTCTGGCTGCAGCATTCTGTACTAGCTGGAGTTTACTCATGCATCTACTAGAGCATCCAGACAGTAATGCATTGCAGTAATCTAACCTTGATGTAATAAATGCATGGACCAACTTTTCAGCATCATGCATTGAGATTATATTTCTTATTTTCGCAATATTTCTAAGGTGAAAGAATGCTATTCTAGTGACATTATCTACGTGCGAACTGAATGAGAGACCTGCATCAATGATGACACCTAGATCCATCACTTCAATACTCGGTGAGATAGAAAGGCTATCCAGGGTTATTGTGTAGTCAGCCAGCTTACGTCTGGCTGCTTGAGGCCCAAGTACAAGCGCTTCTGTCTTGTCAGGGTTTAACAGGAGAAAGTTGGTGAGCATCCACTGTCTAATGTCCTTCACAATTCTCTATATTGTTCAGCTGCTGCCTCTGATCTGGCATTGCTGACAGATACAGCTGTGTGTCGTCAGCGTAGCAATGAAAGCTAATACCGTGTTTGCGGATGACGTCGACTAAAGGTAACATGTATAGAGAAAAAAGTAATGGACCTAGGACAGAACCTTGTGGAACACCAAACTCTACTTTACTATGTGAAGACGAAACACCATTGATGTCCACAAACTGATATCGGTTGGTCAAATATGATCTGAACCATTCAAGGGCTGTTCCCTTAATCCCGATAACATTCTCTAACCTGGCAAGAAGAATAGCGTGATCGATAGTGTCAAACGCTGCACTCAGATCAAGCAGGACAAGCAGCGAAATGAGTCCCTGATCAGAGGCCAACCACTTTAACCAGCGCTGTCTCAGTGCTATGATGAGGTCTAAATCCTGATTGATATACTTCGTGGATATTGTTACAGTCTAGATATGTGCTCAGCTGCTGGGCTACGACTTTTTCTAAGATTTTTGATATGAACGGAAGGTTGGATATCGGTCTGTAATTTGAAAGCTGACTGCGATCAGGTTCCGGCTTTTTAATCAGGGGTCTAATGACTGTTACCTTGAACGAACTTGGTACGTGGCCGGTGCTAAGCGACGAGTTAACAATTTTGAGGATAGAATTTATAACATTGGGTGCTATTTGCTTAAGGAGCCTTGTTTGAATCGGATCTAAAGCGCAAGTACATTGATTTGATGATGAGATTAATTTGATTAATTCATGCTCTTTAATAGGGTTGAAATGACCATGACCAGTGCCGATTGCTGCCATCAAGCAAGAGATACAGGAGTATGAAACCAGGACAAACAGACTTAACAACAGCTTCTACCATGTTGCAATCAGGGCACTTAATGACATTTAACACACCTTTCCTCCTCCAACTCAATAAGGTTTTTCATCTCACCCTTTACATTTTATATTTTGTATCATATTCTGTATTAAATTTGTATTATAGTAATATATGTCTTAAGCTAGCTTTTTTTCAATGCAGTATTTAAGATACCTCTCTTACTCAGGGACTGAACCTAATTTAGTTCTAGTATTACAAAGATATTCTGATGCTGATTCTGTTGCGCCTAACTTTTTTCATGCCATTGAATTTAAAAATGCAGCGTTACAGGTTCACTTTTCTTTTGTTTAAATTGCCCTCTATAGAGTCAATGTTGAGCTGTAAATGAATATCAATCTGGATAATAAAGTTATTTATTTGAAGTATAATTCTACAAGAAAGGTAACTTACTGAAATTATGTTTCAATTATGCTGGAATAACAACATTTATTTATTTCTTATGTAGCCCAAAATCATATACAGTATTTCTCAATGGGCTTCGACAGGCCCTCCACACTTGACCCTGAGTGAGCCTGCAAGTGGTGTCAGTGCAGGGTTTGTGATTGTCCAATAAGAGAAAAATACGTGTCCTTCTGTACTTTGGGTACCAGTAGTGACCCTGCACCTGTTGATCACAGGGGGTATGCCGGGTAGTAAATAACTAAAATGTCCTCGGCCAATCAGAAGCAGGACCCACCCTTTACAATCTCTGATTGGTTAGAATACGACAGACTTTCAGTTACTGAGACTATTTCCCCTTTGTTGCACCATTCAGGAATTTTACGTTTGAAGAGGTAGTCACATTATCTGAATTATCTAAAATGATATCTTTTAGATATGTATTCAAACCACAAAAAAAAAGTTATTTAAAATTGAAAAAAACCCGCCTTTTCATTAACTATTTTATTGCATCTGCAATTGCAAACCCGTGATCAGAAGGTTGCTGGTTCAAACCAAAACTGCCGAGGTGTACCACTGAGCAAAGCACCATCCCCACACACTTTTCCCCAGGTGCCTTTTGTGGCTGTCAACTGCTTAAAAAAAAACTCTGTAAACTCTTTGATTAAAAAAAAAAAATACAAGTCACTAGGAGAATTATTCTCCCAGCAGCCACAATGAAAATGTTAATTTCCATCACTGCTTCTAATGCACAGGAACCATTAAAAATGACCCAGGAGGGCTTTGCAATGAAAATGAGGGCCCTGATCAGCAGTAGTCAGACTTATGGTCCTCAGCACTATAACGTCACACCATACCTGGATAGCTGGGGCACCACTCACTTGTCCGTACTTGCTGAAGATGGTTCTGCTGTGTCAGTGACAAGCACAATCAATCACATGTAAGTACCCAAGTACCCACATTTCCTTATTATATTCTCTTTGGGAGATACATGTACACTACTCTTTGAAAGTTTCGGGTCACTTAGAAATGTCCTTGTTTTGCTCCATTAAGACATTAGATGTTTTAATGTTGGAAATGGCTATAGTAGCTGAAATTTGCTGTCAATAAATTATATATCTACACACAAGGAGAGGAACTATCAACAACTTGAATTCTAGTCGATTGTCACATTAAAAGCTTCACTATAAAACCCAAATTCACACTAAAAGAGTATCTACTGCATCAGCAAATGTGTGTTTGACTACACCATTATTTCAAATCAAATTATCAAATCAATGTTAATGACTTAATTTTTGTCATTTTTTATATTGTAGGGAAGAGCTATAGTCTAAATAATTATTGTTAAGTATCTTGGAAAATTACTGCATAGAACCCATTGATAAACCTTTCCTGTGTGTGCAGCCTGTTACCATACAATATGCAAACTCTCTTTAGTTTTTATTGGAAAAAGAAAGTCATTTCTAAATTACCATAAACTTTTGTATGGGTACAGATCATTTGGATCACAGGGGAGTTAAAGGAAGCTCAGCTACCCTGAAAATCACCCTTCTTGAATGTCCTTACCTAGACCAGGGGTAACAAACCTTGGTCCTGGAGGGCACCAGTCACAGCTTAAATATTTCAATGCGGTTTGCTGGGTACAGTATTGTTCAAAATAATAGCAGTGCAGCGTGACTAACCAGAATAATCCAGGTTATATTTTTTATTGCTACATGGCAAACAAGTTACCAGTAGGTGCAGTAGATTCTCAGACAACAAACAAGACCCAGCATTCATGATATGCACGCTCTTAAGGCTGTGCAATTGGGCAATTAGTTGAAGCATCATGATATGGGCATGTTTCTCCTACTATGGTGTTGGGCCTATTTATCGCATACCAGGGATCATGGATCAGTTTGCACATGTCAAAATACTTGAAAAGGTCATGTTGCCTTATGCTAAAGAGGACATGGGTGTTTAAAACAAGACCATGACCCCAAAACGCACTAGTAAATGTGCAAAGTCTTGGTTCCAAACCAACAAAATTAATTTTATGGATTGGCCATAAAATTAATCCAATTGAGAACTTGATCTCAAAAATGCTGTTTCTGAAGCAAAACCAAGATATGTAAATGAATTGTGGAATGTTGTTAAATAATGGCTGGTAGTAGCCTAGCGGGTAACACACTCGCCTGTAAACCAGAAGACACAGGTTCAAATCCCACATACTACCATTGTGTCCCTGAGCAAGACACTTAACCCTGAGTGTCTCCAGGGGGGGGGACTGTCCCTGTAACTACTGATTGTAAGTCGCTCTGGATAAGGGCATCTGGTAAATGCCGTAAATGTAAATGAATCATGCAGTGGGATAACAGCTGAAAGGTGCCATAAGTTGGTTGACTCCATGCCACACAGATGTGAAGCAGTTAAAAAAAATGGTGGTAATACAACAAAGTATTAGTTTAGTGATTAACAGGATTGCTAACTCCTAGGAAAAAAAAACATTTGTACAAAAAAATTGAGTTTGTAGTCAACGACAGACACCGCTATTTTTTAACACACCCCTTTCAACT